>NW_027649778.1:10787162-10809688 GCF_965287045.1 Carcharhinus amblyrhynchos
CCATGATCGAATGGCGGAGTGGACTCGATGGGCTGAATGGCCTAATTCTGCTCCTATATCTTGTGAAATTATGAATTGGGACCAACCAGCAGGGCAGCGTGGCCGGCATGGATTGGCTGGGCCTAAGGGCCTGTTTTTGTGCCCTATTTCTCTTTGAGTCCCTATGCCATTCAGAGCCCTATCCGTGCCCCACTGCCAACAGGGGAGATTCTGCCCAGCATTGCCCGTGGAGCCGTGTTGCCAAGCAGAGAAGGCCACTTCCTCACACTTGCTGCCGAACTTCAGAGAGTCTACAAATCTGCTAATATCAATCTGTGTGGTGTAACTTGCAGAGTACAGGTTCGATCATGCCAGCAGATGTGTACTTTGTGCATGTTTGCCTCTATGAATCATGTCAGGTGACACATTGAATAAGTTTGTTTCTGGGGTCATTGTTCATTTTTCTTTGGAATAACATTGGCTTGGCGCTTACCCGGCATTACTTCAGATTTTAGACTCCCAGAGGAGGCGTGAACTTGATCACTTGATGTGCGGGTTAGGTGAATTGGCCATGCTAAATTGCCCCTTAGTGTCCAAAGATGTGCGGGTTAGGTGGATTAGCCATGCTAAATTGTCCCTTAGTGTTCAAAGATGTGTAGATTAGGTGGATTGGCCATGCTAAATTGCCCCTTAGTGTCCAAAGATGTGTAGATTAGGTGGATTGGCCATGCTAAATTGCCCCTTAGTGTCCAAAGATGTGCGGGTTAGGTGGATTGGCCATGCTAAATTGCCCCTTAGTGTCCAAAGATGCATGGGTTAGGTGGATTAGCCATGCTAAATTGTCCCTTAGTGTCCAAAGATGTGCGGGTTAGGTGGATTGGCCATGCTAAATTGCCCGTTAGTGTCCAAAGATGTGCGGGTTAGGTGGATTAACCATGTTAAATTGCCCCTTAGTGTCCAAAGATGTACGGGTTAGGTGGATTAACCATGTTAAATTGCCCCTTAGTGTCCAAAGATGTGCGGGTTAGGTGGATTAACCATGCTAAATTGCCCCTTAGTGTCCAAAGATGTGCGGGTTAGAACATAGAACATAGAACACTACAGCACAAACAGGCCCTTCGGCCCACGAGTTGCGCCAATCACATCAACACCTACCAATCTATAGACCTATCTATAACCCCCAATCCCATAAAACCCCATATACTCATCCAGAAGTCTTTTAAAAGACCCCAGCGAGTTCGCCTCCACCACCACTGACGGCAGCCGATTCCATTCACTCACCACCCTCTGAGTGAAAAACTTACCCCTAACATCACTTCTGTACTTTCCTCCCCGCACCTTCAATCTGTGTCCTCTCGTAGCGACCATTTCAACCCGGGGAAATAGCCTCTGAGAGTCCACCCTATCTATTCCTCTCAACATTTTATAAACTTCTATCAGGTCGCCTCTCAACCTTCGTCTCTCCAGGGAAAAGAGACCCAGTTCCCTCAACCTAACTTCATAAGGCATGCCTCCCAGTCCAGGCAACATCCTTGTAAATCTCCTCTGTACCCTTTCAATAGCTTCTACGTCTTTCCTGTAGTGAGGCGACCAGAACTGCGCACAGTACTCCAAATGAGGCCTGACAAGGGTCTTATAAAGTTGCAGCATTACCTCCCGACTCCTAAACTCAATTCCTCAATTTATGAAGGCCAGTACACCATACGCCTTCTTGACCACCTCTTCCACCTGCGAGGCTGATTTAAGAGTCCTGTGGACCCGGACCCCAAGATCCTTCTGCTCCTCAACACTACCAAGACTCCTGCCCTTGGTAGTGTACTCGTTCATCCCGTTGGTTCTGCCAAAATGGACGACTACGCATTTATCCGTGTTGAAGTCCATCTGCCACTTCTCCGCCCAGTCCTGCATCCTATTTATGTCCTGCTGCAACTTTTGCCATCCTTCCAGACCATCCACAACACCACCGACCTTCGTGTCATCAGCGAACTTACTTACCCATCCTTCCACTTCCTCATCCAGGTCATTTATGAAAATGACAAACAGCAAGGGTCCTAGAACAGATCCCTGGGGCACTCCATGGATTAGGTGGATTAGCCATGCTAAATTGCCCCTTAGTGTCCAAAGATGTGTAGGTTAGATGGATTAGCCATGCTAAATTGCCCCTTAGTGTCCAAAGATGCGTGGGTTAGGTGGATTAGCCATGCTAAATTGTCCCTTAGTGTCCAAAGATGTGCGGGTTAGGGGGATTGGTCATGCTAAATTGCCCCTTAGTATCAGGAGTGTAAGCATGTGGGGGGCCTGGGTGGGATTGTGGTCGGCACAGGCTCAACAGACCGAACGGCCTTCTGTTGCACTGCAGTGATTCTATGGTTCAATGATTTCAGTTATCGGGCTAATTTATTCCTTAATGCCTTTGAGATTCCTGTTACTTAATATCGCTCAGAATTTCCTCGGATTTTGCAGGTGATTGTGGTGGTAGGCTTCCGTCTTCTTTCTTTTTGCGGTCCCTGTTTCCCCTTCCCTCTCCTTGCAGGCACTCTGAGTAAGGTTCGACAGCGGCCAAAGGTCACCCCTGTTCCTTTCCCGCTGCGTTGAGTACGCAGAGTTTGATACGACCAAAGGGGAGGATGTCGATAATATCCATTCCGGGGCTGAGCGACAGACAAAGGATCTTCTCCCCTGAGCCTAAAGCCATTGCCAACATCCGCTCACCTTGAGCTGTTTGTCAAATCCATAATCCTCAGCCAGTTCTGGGAAATTCAGGTCAATCGGAGTTTACTAGTGGGTGAAACACAGTCAAGCCTCATTCCTACATGTAAGAAACCCAACAAAAGATATTCGGTACTGAGTTTGCCAAGGGATATGAACTGGTGGCGGAGTGACGGAGAGAAGTGAGATGGTGACAAAACTTTTTCCCTGCTGCCATCAGATTTTTGAATGGACCTCCCTCGCGCTAAGCTGATCTTTCTCCACACCCGAGCTCTGTCTGTAACACTGCACCCTCTCCTTTCCTTCTCTATGAACGGTATGCTTTGTCGCGCAGGAAACGATGCTTTTCACTGTACGCTGATACGTGTGCAAATCAAATCAAATCATTCGCCATCCTGACTTGGAAATATGTCGGCCGTTCCTTCACTATCGCTGGGTCAAAATCCTGGAATCCCCTCCCTAACAGCACAGCGGGTGTACCTGCACCACGTGGAGTGGGGCTTGAGGAAGCGGCTCACCTTCTCAAGGGCAATTAGGGATGGACGATAAATTCTGGGCCTGGCCATCTTCTATAGACAAGTATAGGGGAAAATCCGACAGCCCAAGGTTAATTCTGTGGCACCCGAGTTCAAATCCCACCCCAGGCGGTGGTGGAACTTGGTCTTCAATAAAATTCTGGTAGTCTTTGGAATGGCGGTAATCATCGATTGTCGGAATAAGGTTCACTAACTACGAACAAAGAACAAAAACAGCCCGGGAAACAGGCCCTTCAGCCCAACGAGCCTGCGCCACCATTTTAACATTACCAGTCCCCCCTCCACCCATGACCCTTATCTATGCTTATGGCATTCCACATTGGGGGCAAACTAATTTAGGGACAATTTATCACCTCCAATCAGCCTAATAGCTCATCTTTGGGGTGTGGGAGGAAACAGGAGCACCCGGAGAAAACCCACGCAAGCACGGGGAGAATGCGCAAACTCCCACAGACACCGACTCAAATCCATGTATCTGCACAGCAAACAGTGATAGTCACTGAGCTGTCGTCTTGCCCAGCATCTGGTCCAGTTTAAGCGCACACTAACGACGTGAAGCACTAGGCTATTCTCGAACATCCAAGAGCAGCCCTCGTACGACCCATCGTGTGTGTATGTCCCTCGTTGGACAACAAGGCGGACTGACAAAACCTGTGAATTAAGTCCTTTAGGGAAGGAAATCTGCCGTCCTTATCTGGCCTGGCCTACATGTGACTCCAGAGCCACAGCGATGTGGTTGAACATAAGAACCAGGGGCAGGAGTAGGCCATCTCGAGCCTGCTCCGCCATTCAATAAGACCATGGCTGATGGTTTCGTGGACTCAGCTCCACTTACCCGCCCGCTCACCTTCATTCCTTTACTGTTCAAAAATCCATCTATCCTTGCCTTAAAAACACTCAATGACGTGGCCTCAACTGCTTCACGGGGCAGGGAGTTCCACAGATTCACAACCCTTTGGGTGAAGAAGTTCCTCCTCAACTCAGTCCTAAATCTGCTCCCCCTTATTTTGAGGCCATTCCCCCTAGTTCTAGTAGCCCTCGGGGTCAGGGGTAAGTTTTTCACTCAGAAGGTGGTGAGCGAGTGGAATTGGCTACTGTTGGTGGTGGTGGAGGCGAACTCTTTTAAGAGACTTCTGGATGAGTACATGGGATTTAATGGGATTGAGGGTTATAGATAGGCCTAGTAGGTAGGGATATGATTGGCGCAACTTGTGGGCCGAAGGGCTTGTTTGTGCTGTAGTGTTCTATGTTCTAACTAGGGATGGCCAATGATACCCATGTAAATGAAGTGTAAAAATCTGCAGTGTGTCTTATTTTTTACCAATTGGTTGCTAAACCGATCCCAAAATGGACTTGGTTCTCGTGGAGGGACACACCTGCTTCCTCTCGATGTCAAATGGGCCATCATTTCCAAACTCCGCAGAGACAGATATCCGAATGGCCCAGATACCATGGCGGACGGATGCATTCCAGTCATTGATAAGGTCCTCGTGTTAAACTGGGAACGGAGGACAGGAAGGGGAAAGCGTTACGTTTCTCCGAAACTGCATGTTCAGCCTATCTGCAGGAAACACGATCCCAGCTTCCTGTGGCGTTTGTACAGTGCAGAAGGAGGCCATTTGGCCCATCGAGCCTGCACCCACCCAGGTCTCATCTCTATAACCCCATATGTTTACCCTTCTAATCCACCCTCCCCGATGCTGAGGGGAGATTTCGCACGTCATTGGAGGGTCCGAGGAAACCGGAGCATCCGGAGGAAACACGGAGAGAACGTGCAAACTCCACTGTAGGGTTTCTAAGTGGCCCTGAAGTCACACATAGGCCAGACCAGGTAAGGGTGGCAGATTTCCTTCCCTAAAAGGGACATTAGTGAACCAGATGGGGTTTTTCCGACAATGGTTCAGCAGTAGATTTTTAACTCCGGATTTTTTTTATTGAATTCAAATTCCACCACCTGCTGTGGCGGGATTCGAACCCCCAGAACATTGGCTGAGTCTCTGGATTCATAGTCTCGCAATAATAGCACTAGGCCTTCCTCCAGATTGCACCTTTTAGGAGATTTTGGTTAGCCAAGGCCGGATTTGAACCCGGGGGTGGTGTCCCTGGTGCTGCGAGGCAGCAGTGCTAACCTCCGTCTGGCTGTGGGGGAGAGGGGGAGGAAGGGGGCGGACATGAGTGCCAGGTAAAGGGTTTCCAGGCTGGCCTATTGTCGCTTCAATTCCACCTGGGATTAAAGGACAACCAGTCCACTGTTTTGCTGGTAGATCAGAACTCCGACTCCCCAACCTCTTGATCGTAGCCCACTTCCAACAGTTAACGGCAAAGCTTACGATCATCTCAGCACCGAACCCTGGAATAATTCTCCCGAACCTCCTCGCTTTGCCAGCTCTCCTGTTAAAACCTCCCAACCAAGCCATGGCCCACCCCTGCTCCTGGCTCCTTCCCTGGCTCTCCTTCAAACCCTCCTTTGTTATCCCCTGCTTAAAGCAATTGAGAATTTTTTACTGTGCTAATTCTCCCGAAAGGTGTAACCTCGAGGGAGGCCTAGTGATATTACCGCTGGACTACGAATCCAGAGACTCAGCCAATGTTCTGGGGGACCCGGGTTCGAATCCCGTCACAGCAGATTGAACAAAGAACAACACAGAAACAGGCCCTTCGGCCCAACGAGCCCGCGCCGCCATTTTAACATTGTGAGTGCACCCATGACCTTTGTCTACGCCTATTGGGGAAGATTGAGGGGAGACTAATTTAGGGGCAATTTGTTACACCTAAGAGCACGATTTTTTGGGGTGTGGGAGGAAACTGGAGCACCCGGAGAAAACCCACGCAAGCACGGGGAGAATGTGCAAACTCCCACAGACACCGACCCAAATCCATGTATCCGCACAGCAAACAGTGATAGTCGTGGAATTTGAATTCAATAAAAAAATCTGGAGTTAAGAATCTACAGACGAAACCGTTGTCGGAAAAATCTATCTGGTTCACTAATGTCCCTTTAGGGAAGGAAATCTGCCGTCCTTACCTGGTCTGGCCTACATGTGACGTCAGAGCCACATAGAAACCCTACAGTGCAGAAGGAAGCCATTCGGCCCATTGAGTTCTGCACCAACCACAATCCCACCAGGCTCTATCCCCGTAACCCCATGCATTTACCCTAGTTAGTCCCCCTGACACTAAGGGGTAATTTAGAACGGCCAATCCACCTAACCAGCATATCTTTGGACTGTGGGAGGAAACCGGAGCAAACCCACGCAGACACAGGGAGAATGTGCAGTCTCCGTACAGACAGTAACTGGGAATTGAACCTGGGTCCCTAGCGCTGTGAGGCAGCAGTGCTAACCACTGTGCCACCTTAGGAATGGGTGGGAGATTAGCAGGGTAAATATGTGGGGTTATGGGTGGGATTATGGTCGGCGCAGGTTCCATGGGCCCTTTTGTATCTCTCTCACCTTAAACCCATACCCTCTAGTTTCAGACTCCCCTACCTTTGGGAAAAGATATTGACTATCTAGCTGATCTGTGCCCCTCATTATTTTATAGATCGCTATAAGATCACCCCTCAGCCTCCTACACTCCAGAGAAAAAACTCCCAGTCTACCCAGCCTCTCCTTATAACTCAAACCATCAAGCCCCAGCCTCTCCTTATAACTCAAACCAAGTCCTGGTAGCAACATAGTAAACCTTTTCTGCACTCTTTCTAGTTTAATAATATCCTTTCTATAATAGGGTGACCAGAACTGCACACAGTATTCCAAGTGTGGCCTTACCAATGTCTTGTACAACTTCAACAAGACGTCCCAACTCCTGTATTCAATGTTCTGACCGATGAAACCAAGCATGCCGAATGCCTTCTTCACCTTTTTTTGCGCTGTAGGGATTCTGCGATGCTACGAACTACCCAGATAAATACTGTGGAACAGCCAGAACTCTCCAAATCCATCTCAGAATCGGAGACTTTATTGGTGGGTTCCAGGAATCAGCGGGGATCCCCCATTCTAAGTTCCCAGGCAATCCCCTTGGATTCATTGAGACTTGCGGGAGATCCCGTAGCACGTCTTGGAGGGGGTTACATCGGTCTCTGACCAGCCTAACATCGGAGGATTTGGGCCATTGTGTTCCTTTCTGTTCCCTTGTCCCTTTGTGTTTTATCTTAGAGCTCCCTCCTATGGCTGAACCCCCAGACAGTACCGTGTTAATGTCTTCCTAATTGGCATTGCATCTGGGATCGGCAGCGAAACTCTGGGGCCTTGTGAAAGGCGCTATACAAATGCACTTTCACTTACGGGTCAAAATAATGTGGGCTGACAGGGGTAATCCTTTCCATTTACCCACCGCATTCAGGCTAGGTGGATTTGCCATGCTAAATTGACTCTCTGGGCAGTGGTGTAATGGTATCGTCACTGGACCAATGATCCAGAGAGCGAGGGTGAGGCTCTGGGGACCCGGGTTCGATTCCCGGCTCGGGTCACTGTCTGTGTGGAGTCTGCACATTCTCCCCGTGTCTGCGCGGGTTTCCTCCAACACTCCAAAGATGTGCAGGTTAGGTAGACTGGCCACGGTAAACTGCTCCTTAGTGTCGGGAGGATTAGCAGGGTGAATGCGTGTGGTTACGGGGATAGGATCTGGATGGGATTGCTGTCGGTGCAGGCTCGATGGCCCGAATGGCCTCCTGCTGCACTGTAGGGAGGGAGTTCCAGGATTTTGACTCAGCCACAGTGATGGAATGGTGATATATTTCCAAATCATGGTCTAGATGTGTTACAGCACCCCTCGGAATTCCCAAAGGACTGGCTTTGTGGGAATTTGCCTGGGAAGTTTGAACTTCCAAAGGGCTATCCCTCTGCTTCCCAGGATAAAGTCTCTAAATCTGGGTTAGATTCGGGAACTTCAGATAATCTGAGAGTTACACAGGTAGTCAGGAAAATCCTAGTCTCACTCCTGACCCCCCCCAACACGTCCCACACTCACACCCAGCTCAGCCCCCTAGAGTCCCCCTCACCCTGACCCTACCTGACCCGACCCTCCCACTCTAACCCCTCGTTCACCTCACCCCAGTACCCCTTACATTCAAACACCCTAGTCTCCTTCTGACACAGGGGTTAGCGCTGCTGCCTCAGGGTCCTGGGTTCGATTCCAGCTCCAGATCACTGCCTGTGCGGAGTCTGCACATTCTCCCCGTTTCTGCGTGGGTTTCCTCCGGCGGGTGCTCTGGTTTTCCTCCCACAGTCTGAAAGACGTGCGGGTGGGGTAGATGTGCCGTGTTAACCCACGCAGACACTGACTGTCCCTAAATTAGACCTCCCTTAATCTGGCGCACATATAATTCTCTAAATTTGCAGCCCCTTTATTGTGGGGTCCAAGACAAAAGTCGTAGGGAGAAGGAGGATGGGAATGAGGCACTCGCTGAGTGTTAAAATGGGGGCGGCACGGGCTTGTGGGGCCGAACGGCCTGTTCCCCGTGCTGTGTTGTTCTTTGACACGAGGAGAATGTGCAACCTCCACACAGACGGTGACCCCAGCCGGGAATCGAACCCAGGTCCCTGGAGCTGTGAAGCAGCAGTGCTAACCAAGTTTTGCCCCCTCTCTCTTCGGGGCCATCCGCGTACTGAATGAGCAATTCCTGCTGAGTACACGCAACACATTTCTCTCCATCCAACCCTCTAATGCTATGGCTGTCTCATGATGTGGTGACGCCGGCGTTGGACTGGGGTAAACACAGTAAAAAGCCTGACAACACCAGGTTTCAGTCCAACCCGATTTATTTGATAGTAGCTTTCGGGTTAGCCCCTTCGTCAGGTGAATGTCAGGCAGCGAAACTCTGGGGCCTTGTGAAGGGCGCTACATAAATGCACTTTCACTTACGGGGCAAAATAACGTGGGCTGACAGGGGCGATCCTTTCCATTTACCCGTCGCATTCAGGTTAGGTGGATTTGCCATGCTAAATTGACTCTTTGGGCAGTGGTGTAACGGTATTGTCACCGGACCAATGATCCAGAGAGCGAGGGTGAGGCTCTGGTGGACCCGGGTTCGATTCCCGGCTCGGGTCACTGTCTGCGTGGAGTCTGCACGTTCTCCCCGTGTCTGCGCGGGTTTCCTCCGGGTGCATTCACCTGACGAAGGGGCTAACCCGAAAGCTAGTGAGTTGACTATCAAATAAATCGGTTGGACTGAAACCTGGTGTTGTCAGACTTATGGCTGTCCCAGTCAATGTTGGGAAAGTTAAAATCTCCAGCTATCGCCATCGTATTTTTCTTGGAGGTATCTATAGTCTCCTTACATATTTGCTCCTCAATTTCCAATTTTGTACCCCATCAGAGTGATTTCCCCCCTTCTTATTTCTCAGTTCTACCCATACTGATGTTGAAGATGAGCGTGGTTAAGGCGTCGTATATGTAAAAAAAAGTAATGTATACTTATTGGCCGCAAGTAAGGCTTCCATTAACACTGCAATGAAGTTACTGTGAAATTCCCCTAGTTTCCACACTCGGGCGCCTGCTCGGGTCAACTAACCAGCACATCTTTCAAAATGTGGGAGGAAACCCACGCAGACATGGGGAGAACATGCAGACTTGTGAGACAATTTACTCTCATCAACTTGTAACTAAAACTCGTACGTTGAAATGTGATCAGCATGTTAATCAAATATAACCAATATAATCAATGTATGTTACCTAATGTAATCAGTATAGTAATCACTTATAATCAATGAATGTAAACAGTAACCACCTTGAGGAACAATGGGTGTTGTCCAGTTACATAAGAACATAAGAAATAGGAGCAGGAGTCGGCCATCTGGCCCTTCGAGCCTGCCCCGCCATTCAATAAGATCATGGCTGATCTGTCGTGGCTCAGTTCCACTTTCCCGCCCTCTCCCCATAACCCTTAATTCCCTTGTCTATCAAAAACCTATCTACCCGCGTCTTAAATATATTTAGCGAGGCAGCCTCCACCACTTCAACGGGCAGAGAATTCCAGAGATTCACCACCCTTTGAGTGAAGAAGTTCCTCCTCAACTCCGTTCTAAACCGCCCCCCCTTTATCTTGAGGCTGTGCCCCCTAGTCCTACTGTCCTTTCTGAGTGGAAAGAGCCTCTCCACCTCTATCCTATCCATCCCATTCATCATCTTATACGTCTCAATGAGATCTCCCCTCATTCTTCTAAACTCTAACGAGTACAAGCCTAGTTTATTCAGCCTCTCCTCATAGCTCAACCCCCTCAACTCCGGTATCAGCCTAGTAAACCTCCTCTGCACTCCCTCCAAGGCCAAAATATCCTTGCGAGTTGAGTCCTATTGAGTTACCCAACTCAGTATATGATTATGACTAGAAAGAAAGAATGAGGTAAATGTATTTTCTTTGCTATTCGGCCTGAGTCAGCTAAACCATGATTGTTGTATAAGTAGAACGGTTTGGATAAGGACAAAGGTTGTAACTAAAATGGTTTCAAGAAGTAAATGACGCGTCAATTAGTGACCAATCTCAAACGAGGTAGATGAATGGCAGGCCCAGAAACAATAGTGGGTAAAAGAGGTGAACCTTGAAGATGAGATAAGGGATCTCGGGGTATGGGGCTTTGGCAGGCATAATAAGAATGTAAGCGAACGGTTCATCGGATTGTTCCGGACATCCCGGCTTTATTGTCTTGTACTGGAGAACGAAGCCTACTGCTTGGAGGATCAAGGCTCTCCGTTTCGATTGGCTAGTTGTCGTCCTGGGGAACCACGACAGACTCCATCCGAGCCGGGAATCGAACCCGGGCGCGGCGAGGCGGCAGTGCTAACCACCGTCGTCGCCTCGGCTTATTCGGAATCCAGTCCGCGGAGGCCCCAGGCCGAAGAGTTTGGACGGTGGTGTTGGAGGCTGAGCTGTAGTCAATGCAAAGGGCTCTGATGTAGGTGCCCCTGGTGTGGAGATGGCCCAACGCGAGGGTGTCATACTGTAATTACAGTCCTCCCATCTTAGGTGGCGCTATGTGGCGCCTGCAAGTCCCAGCCTCTCAGTCTGTCTCCAAGAAACTGGATTTGCAGCAACTGTTGTGTGACAACGTGGGTAGGAGGTGTAACTTCATAATGAGAATTAAAATATACCTGGACTAATCATCTGCCTGCGTCAAGCTTTGACACTACCTGAACCTGCCTATTTTTGAGCGGGCAGTTTCTATTTTGAAATAACTTCAGGGCGAAGAAAGCATGAGTCAACAGCATCACAAAACCCTGGGGTTCAATCCTTGACGAGGGAGTGTGTTTCAAAGCGAGAAGTCATCATTTTCTCTTCATCAAAACCGATGGAGCTCCTTTAGCCAGAAGCCGCGTCAGGGACACTAATCTACAGAGACTGAGTAAATTAAGTTCTCTCCCCTGATATTCTGCGATCTCTCCCGGTTCAATTTGTACCAGAGGAAAGTTACAGCACGGTCGGAGGCCATTCAGCCCATTGCATCCATGCCAGCCCGAGGCCGCCCTCCTTATTTCCCAGTTCTACCCATACAGACTCAGTGGCCGAGCTTTTAGATATACCCCCTCTCAGTACTGCCGTGACGTGTTCCCTAATCGAAAAGTGCAACTCCCTCTCTTATCTCCTGTTCCATCTTTCCTTTGGCATCTGCATCCGTCGAGTACAGACCCAGAGTCCTCAGACGCTCCTCCATCAATGCCAGCCCCTACGCGGCGCCCTTATCATTGAGGAAACAAGACAGGAGGGAGAGCGCTGACTGGCACAAGGCGCACATCACTGTAATGAAACCTGTCACTGCAGCCAAGTGCGTTCGCTCGAGTTAATTACCCGAGATCTGGATGAGGAGGCTTTGAATTCCCTGAGCTGCAGCAAGCGCCTGGCCAAGTGCCTACTGGCTACAACCTTGCCAGAATATCCAGATGTTCCTCGAGGCGGGCAACAGTCAGCGTGGGATCAAAAAGGTAAACGGGTCCAACAGCCGAGAGAACGGCTCCCCAGAAAGCAGCCACCGACTGCAGTAAACGCTGGGAGCCGTGGGTGGAACGCTGCTATATTCTGGGGAGAACGTTACCACCAAGAAAGACACCATATAAAGACGGCCTCTCGCTGGTTGGCGAATGCGATATGGAAGAGCCAGGTAACTTGTTGGCAATAGGCAAACTTCCAGCCTTTTCTTGGCTTATGCTGTCCAGGTGTGGCCACACTTGGAGTATTGGGTACAGTTCTGGTCGCCGCATTATAAGAAAGATGTGGAGGCAATGGAAAGGGTGCAGAGGAGGTTTACCAGGATATTGCCTGGTATGGTGGGAAGGTCTTATGAGGAAAGACTGAGGGACTTGAGGCTGTTTTCGTCAGAGAGAAGAAGGTTAAGAGGTGACCTAATTGAGGCATACAAGATGATCAGAGGATTAGATAGGGTAGACAGTGAGAGCCTTTTTCCTGGGATGGTGACGGCTAACATGAGGGGACGTAGCTTTAAATTGAGGGGTGGTAATTATAGGACGGATGTCAGAGGTAGGTTCTTTACTCAGAGGGTAGTAAGGGTGTGGAATGCCCTGCCTGCAGCAGTTGTGGACTCGCCAACTTTAAGGGCGTTCGAATCGTCAGTGGATAGGCATATGGATAATATTGGAATAGTTTAGGTTAGAGGGTCATTAGATTGGTTCCACTGGTCGGCACAACATGGAGGGCCGAAGGGCCTGGACTGTGCTGGAATGTTCTATGTTCTAGGTCTCACTACTGTGGGGGAGTGCCCTCACGATGCAGGTTTGGTAGACTCCCAGTCTCGTGTTCTCGGTCAGGTTTATTTTATTCATTCGTGGGACATGGGCGTCGCGGGCTAGGCCAGCATTTATTGGCCATCTCTATTTGCCCGAGGGCAGTCTACCACATTGATGTGGGTCTGGAGTCATAGAATCCCTACGGTGCAGAAGAAGGCCATTCGGTTCCCACGAGTCTTATCCGGCAACAATCCCACCCAGACCCTATTCCCGTCATCCCGCACATTTGCCCTGCTAATCTCCCACGGGGGTACAATTCAGCACGGCCAATCAACCTAACCCGCACATCTGTGGGAGGAAACCGGAGCACCCGGAGTAAACCCACGCAGACACGGGGAGAATGTGCAAACTCCACACAGGCAGTGACCCGAGGCTGGAATTGAACCGGGGATCCTGGGGTTGTGAGGCAGCAGTGCTAACCACTGTGCCACCCACGTTGTGCCACTGTGCCACAAATCACATGTCAGCCAGACCAGGTAAGGATGTCAGATTTTTTCCGACAATCAGCAATGGTTTCATGGTCATCAGTAGATTTTTAATTCCCGAGATTTTTAAAAAATTCAAATCTGCCATGGTGGGATTCGAACCCGGGTGCCCCACAATATTTGCTGAGTTTCTGGATTAGTAGTTTAGCGACAGTATCACTAGGCCATTACCTCCCTCTCTTACACAGCTTGAACACGATCTGCTATAGAATTTTTTTGAGGTGTGTGCTAATTTTGCCATCATGTGATGGATTGTTGGTGATTGTGGAGCTGAGCTATGTGAAGCTATCAGCAACCTCTAGTGTGGTGTTGTCAATGCTGATAATCCTGGAGTGTTTATTGGTGTCTGAATCCATTAAAATGACCCAGCACAAAACATCCCGCACAAGGCATTTGTCTTCCTAAGGTGTGCAGTGGGGTGGGCCTGAAGCCTGGGGGCTCATCTGGGTTCTGAGTGCAGACCCCACCAGACATTTTGTTGACCGCTGCCCAGGCGCGGGGTAGCCGCTGATTTCCATCCGTGTAGTTTTTTTTCCGACTGGTGTGGCTGAAGCGATTCGGGTTTCAGACAAGGGCGAGCGATGTGAGGTGCGCGCTGATCACTCACAACACTGACTGTGAGAGCCGTGCACTCCCTCTGCGTCCAATGCGTCAATATTTCTTTTACTTTTACTATCTGAAGTTGATGAGAGTTCCATTAATATGTAAATGAAGAAGCATTTTCTGGAACACGACATTCTGCACTCTCTCCTTTCCTTCTCTATGAATGGTATGCTTTGTATAGCATGAAAGAAACAATACTTTTCACTGAATACTAATACATGTGACAGTACTAAACCAAATCAAAGAAATATTCACTTAATCATTGGTATAACAAGTAGGCTTACATTAACACTGCAATGAAGCTGTTATGAAAATGCCCTAGTTGCCACACTCCCGTGTCTGTTCGGGTATAGAATCCCTCCAGTACAGGAGGAGGCCGCTTGAATCTGTACCGACCACATTCCCACCCAGACCCTATTCCCGTAATCCCACATGTTTATCCTGCTAAACTGAGGGAGAATTTAACATGGCCAATCAAACTAATCCGCACATCTTTGGACTGTTGGGGGAAATTGAATGAACATAAGAAATAGGAGCAGGAGTAGGCCGTCTAGCCCTTTGAGCCTGCCCCGCCATTCAATAAGATTATAGCTGATCTGATAGTGGATCAGTTCCACTTTCCCGCTTTCTCCCCATAACCCTTAATTCCCCGTCTGTCAAAAACCTATCTACCCATGACTTAAATATATTCAGCGAGGCAGCCTCCACCACTTCAACGGGCAGAGAATTCCAGAGATTCACCACCCTTTGAGTGAAGAAGTTCCTCCTCAACTCTGATCTAAACTGCCCCCCCCCTTATCTTGAGGCTGTGCCCTCTAGTCCTGCTATCCTTTCTGAGCGGGAAGAATCTCTCTACCTCTACCCTATCCATCCCCTTCATCATCTTATACATCTCTATAAGATCTCCCCTCAACCTTCTAAACTCCAACGAGTACAGACGCAGTCTATTCAATCTCTCTTCATAAGCGAACCCCCTCATCTCCAGTATCAGCCTAGTGAACCTCCTCTGCACTCCCTCCAAGGCCAATATATCCTTGCGTAAGTGCGGCGACCAAAACTGCACACAGTACTCCAGCTGCGGCCTCACCAGTGCCCTGTACAGTTGCAGCAAGACCTCCCTGCTTTTATATTCAATCCCCCTCGCTATGAAGGCCAGCATCCCATTCGCTTTCCTGACCACCTGCTGCACCTGCAGACTGGGTTTTTGCGACTCATGCACAAGGACCCCCAGGTCCCTCTGCACCGTAGCATGCTGCAGCTTTTCGTCCTTTTAAATAATAATCCCTCCTTACTATTATTTCTACCAAAGTGGATTTGCCTCACATTTATGTTCTTATTTCTTATGTTCTTATGACTGTGGAGGGGGGAGGTGAATGAAACCCATGCAGACATGGGGAGAACATGCACAGACTCCCTGCGCAGACAGTGACCCAAGCTGGGAATCGAACGCGGGTCCCTGGTGCTGTGAGGCAGCCGTGCCAACCACAGTGCCACCGTGCCGCCCACTAATAGTGTTAAATTGACACCGACGTTTTACAAAACTGCGCTTCCAAAGTACTGAGGGACACACAAAAGCGAGGGTGTTTCTGTGTTTTCAGCAGTTGTAAAAAGGCAGCGATTCATCTCAAAACTCGTTGGCACCATTAGGTGGCAGAAGAGACCCAGTTTACCCAGGGATCCAAGTCCAACACTCTAATCCCTGCTTGTTGAAGCTTTTTGTGCTTTGTACAAAGACTCAATTTGCAGCAATCTGATGCAGCAAGAATCCCCTCGAGCATTTCCCCCTTAGCCCTCCTCTCCTCCCACCTCCCACCCACAGCGATTATCAGACTGGCACCCGAGACGGCCAGCTGGCTGGGACACTTTGCAATTTTTGGGATCCCGAATCTTCAACCAGCGGACGTTTCAATTTTAAAGAAAAGATACCTGCATTTACATAGTGCCTTTTGCCAACCTCGGCTCGCCACGAACGGATTCGCAGAAAACTCAGTGGGTTCGAATCGCGGCCGCTGCCGCCACGTGGGCCACAGTGCGGCCAACCTGTGCACAGTGAGATCCCACAAAAGCGGCAAATAAGTTTCCAGCGCATCCGCTGTCCCCAGGCGAAGGAGTAGATATTGGCTAGGACACCGGGAAAGCCAGCACGGTGGTACAGCGGGTTAGCACTGGCTGCCTCACGGCGCCAGGGACCCGGGTTCGATTCCCGGCTCGGGTCACCGTCCGTGTGGAGGCTGCATGTTCTCCCCGTGTCTGCGTGGGTTTGCTGCGGTTTCCTCCCACAGTCTGGGAGACATGTGGGTTAGGTGGATTCATAGAAGAATCACGGAATCCCCACAGCACAGAAGGAGGCAATTCGGCCCATCGAGCCTGCATAGTATCATAGAAACTCCTCGGTACAGAAAAAGGCCATTCAGCCCATCTGCACTGACCACAATCCCAAGCCATATCCCTACATATTTTACCCACTAATTCCTCTAACCTATGCATTTCAGGGCACTAAGGGGCATCGATAGCAATCATACCCTATTCCTGTAACTCCACATATATACACTACTAATCCCCCCTCCACCTCCCCCGCTGAAACCCCCCCCGAAACAACCACATTAAACGGGGCTGCTTTATCCTGGATGGTGTTGAGCTCCTTGAGTATCATAGAATCCCAGATGGGAGCCATTTGGCCCATCGAGTCTGCACAATCCCACCCAGGCCCTATCCCCATAACTCAACTTACCTGCTGACACTAACCATGGCCAATCAACCCAACTCCCACATCTTTCGCAGTGTGGGAGAAAACTGGAGCACCCGGAGGAAACCCACGCAGACACGAGGAGAATGTGCAAAGCCCACACAGACTGTGACCCGGGAAATCGAACCCGGGTCAGTGCAGACTTGATGGGCTGAACGGCCAGTGTAGGGATTTTATGATTTTGACCTTTATCTTAAGTGGTTTGGAATACAGAGGGGTGCAAGGTTGTGTTGCAGTTGTAATGGGTTCTGGTTAACCCAGTTAAAGGCTGCTGGCCAGTACTGGGCACCCAGCTCAGGACGGAGATGTTGAAGAACAAAAACAGAAAATTGCGGGAAAAACCTTGCCTCATCTGTGGAGAGAGGAAATAGAGTAAGCAATTCGAGCTGTCCAACTCTCCTTCAGAGTTAAAGAGAGGGAGAAATGTGATGGATTATGCACTCAACAAGAGGGGACAGAGTAACTGGGACAGAGTAGAAGGTCGGTGTGGGAGCTAGGAGAGATTGCAACAAAGGCATGTACATCATGAGACCTCTACTTTCTCAGAAAGCTAAGAAAATTTGACATGTCATGGGTAGCACAGTGGGTTAGCACTGCTGCTTCACAGCTCTAGGGTCCCAGGTTCGATTCCCGGCTCGGGTCACTGTCTGTGTGGAGTTTGCACATTCTCCCTATGTCTGCGTGGGTTTCCTCTGGGTGCTGTGGTTTCCTCCCACAGTCCAAAGATGTGCGGGTTAGGTTGATTGGCCGTGCTAAGAAATGGCCCTTAGTGTCCAGGGATATGTAGGTTAGAGGGATTAGTGGGTATAATATGTAGGGATATCGAGGTAGGGCTGGGTGGGATTGTGTTTGGTGCAGACTCGATGGGCCGGAGGGTCTCTTTCTGCACTGTCGGGTTCTATGATTTTTAAAGATGTACCATAGAAAGCATTCTCTCTGATTGTATCACAGCTTGGTATGTCTCCTGCTCTGCCCAAGACCGCAAGGAACTACAAAAAGTCATGAATGCAGCCCAATCCATCACGCAAACCAGCCTCCCATCCATTGACTCCGTCTACACTTCCCGCTGCAAAGCAGCCAGCGTAATCCAGGACGCCACGCACCCCGGACATTCTCTCTTCCACGATGGGCTGAATGGTCTAATTCTGCTCCTATATCTTAAGTCTTGCTTCAGATTCCAGCACCCACAGTATTTCGCTTTTATATTAATATTGAGGGAACAACCTCGATTCACCACAAAAACCCTGAGACGATTGAATTATATGGACAGGTTTCATAATGTAGACTTGTATTTAACTCGCGTTCGGAGGACGAAGGGGTGTTCTAATCGAGATGCCGGATAGATCAAAGCTACTTCTGTTTTGTAGAACACCTTCAATCCATCTGCAAAGCAGGACCCAGACCTTCCTGTCGTTTATCATTTCAACACACACCACCCTGCTCGCCTGTCTGTCCCTGGCCTTTTGCAATGTTCCAGTGAAGCCCAACGCAAACTGGAGGAACTGCACCTCGTCTTCTGACCGGGCACTTTAGAATCATAGAACCCTACAGCATAGAAAGAGGCCCTTCGGCCCATCGAGTCTGCACCGAACACAATCCCACCCAGGCCCTACTCCCCTCATATCCCCTACACATTATACCCGCTAATCCCTCTAACCTACACATCCCCGGACACTAAGGGGCAATTTCTTAGCACGGCCAATCAACCTAACCCGCGCGTCTTTGGACTGTGGGAGGAAACCCACGCAGACACGAGGAGAATGTGCAAACTCCACACAGACAGTGACCCGAGCCGGGAATCGAACCCAGGACCCTGGAGCTGTGAAGCAGCAGTGCTAACCCACTGGGCTACCATAGCCTTTACCCACTTTATAGCCTTCCCGACTGAACATCGAGTACAACAACTTCAAAGCGCGAACTCTCTGCTCCATCTCCTTTTCTTTGCATCTTATTCATCCATTTTTACTACTTTATATTCTTATTTTTATCTTTCCACTTCTAAAATCTGGCTTTCCATTTTGTTTTAGCACCCCCTCCCTCCATCCCACTACACTCCCAAGCATTTGTTCTGCCATTTACACACCCCAAGCTCTGAATGGACGCTATTAGCACCATTCTCAGTCTTTATCATCACCATTTATATTCTCTTTGTCCCTGTATTCCTGCCAATTACAGCCCCCACCCACCACCCTCTCGAGTATAAATCTTGTCTGATTTTTCTTGTCTTTGGCTCTGACGAGGGGTCATCCAGGGTTATACCAAGGAGTTCTCCTTTAAACAAAAGGGGATTCAGAATCTAGAACCCTTCCTCCCCCACCCCTCCTCAAAAAAGCTTTCGAGGCTGGGGAACAGTTGACTATCTCAGAGCATATATACCAGTCCACCTAATGTCCACATATTTGGCCTGGGGGAGGAAACCCACGCAGACACGAGGAGAATGTGCAAACTCCACACACACAGTGACCTGAGGCTGGAATTGAACCTGGGTCCCTGGCGCTATGAGGCAACAGTGCTATCCACTGTGCCAGCCAATTATAGAGTCACAGATGTTTACAGCATGGAAACAGGCCCTTCGGCCCAACTTGTCCATGCTGCCTTTTTTTTAAACCCCTAAGCTAATCCCAATTGTCCGCATTTGGCCCATATCCCTCTATACCCATCGCACCCATGTAACTATCCAAATGCTTTTTAAAAGACAAAATTGTACCCGCCTCTACTACTACCTCTGGCAGCTTGTTCCAGACACTCACCACCCTTTGAGTGAAAAAATTGCCCTTCTGGACACTTTTGTATCTCTCCCTTCTCACCTTAAACCTATGCCCTCTAGTTTTAGACTCCCCTACCTTTGGGGAAAAGATATTGACTATCTAACTGATCTGTGCCCCTCATTATTTTATAGACCTCTATAAGATCACCCCTCAGCCTCCTACGCTCCAGAGAATAAAGTCCCAGTCTATCTTATAACTCAATCCATTAAATCCCGGTAGTATGCAAGTAAATCTTTTCTGCACTCTTTCTAGTTTAATAATATCCTTTCTATAATAGGGTGACCAGAATTGCACACGGTATTCCAGGTGTGGCCTTACCAATGTCTTGTACAACTTCAACAAGACGTCCCAACTCCTGTATTCAATGTTCTGAAACCAAGCATGCCGAATGCCTTCTTCACCACTCTGTGACTCCACTTTCAAGGAGCTATGAACATGTACCCCAAGATCTCTTTATTTTTTGTATCTGCTCAAAAGCTGTTAGTGGTTTGTGTCCTTGGATTTGTAGATCTCTCTGATCCAAAGTCCCTCTTCCTCACCATTTAAAAAATATTCTGATTCCATTTTTCTGCTCCCATCATACTATTTACTGTGACATCGAACCTTGTGTCAATGGCAAATATAGAGAGGCATCTCTCTATTCCTCCAGCTAAGTCAAATTTATTGACAAGTAAATCCTGTGCCACACAGATGCCAGGCAGTGACCATCCCCACAAGGAGATGGTCATTGCCTGGAGACGTTCAATGGCATTAACATCACTGAATCCCCCACTGTCAATGTTTACCACTGACCAGAAACTGAACCGGATCCAGCCGTATAAACACAGTTGGTACCAGAGCAGGTCAGAGGCTGGGAATTCCTTTCCCTGGGGGGTGATTCCCCAATGGGAGGAGGGTAAGGGGATTCCCCATTGGGGGGGGGGGCAAGGGGGAATCCTCAGGAGGGGGAGGAGTTTCTCAAGGGGGATTCCCCAGTGGGGGAAAGGAGGATTCCCCCCCCCCTTCCCAGTTTTGGGCTTTGAGTAACTCACCTCCTGACTCCCCAAAGCCTGTCCACCATCTACAAGGCACAAGTCAGGAGTGTGAGGGAATACTCCCCACTTGCCTGGATGGGGGCCGCTCCAACAACACTCAAGAAGCTCGACACCATCCAGGACAAAGCAGCCCCGCTTGATTGGCAGTCCATCCACTCCCTCCATCACCGACGCTCAGTAGCAGCAGTGTGTACCATCTACAAGATGCACCGCGGCAATTCGCCAAAGACCCTTAGACAATACTTTCCAAACCCATGACCTCTACCATGTAGAAAGACAATGGTAGCAGAGAAATGGGAACACCAACACCTGCAAGTCCCCCTCCAAGTCACTCACCATCCTGACTTGGAAATATATTTACCATTCCTTCATTGAGTGTTGGGTGGAGATTCCATCTGTCTCTGGGTGGGAGTGGGTGAGGAGGAGGGGGATACTTGTGGGAAGGTGGCCAAGGAGGGTGATTCCCTGGCATGGGGGGATTCCCAGTCTCTGGGTATGAGGAGTCTAGGGGACGGGGATTCCCTGGGTGGGGTGGGATAGGATGGGGGATTCCCTTTCTCCGGGTATGGGGAGTCTGGGGGAGGAGGGGATTCCCTATCTTTGGGTATGGGGAGACTGGGGAGGGGGGAATTCCCTGTCTCTGGATATGGGGAGTCTGGGGAAGGGAGGGATTCCCTATCTCTGGGTATGGGGAGTCAGGGGAGGGGGATTCCCTGTCTCTGGGTATGGGGAGTCAGGGGAGGGGGATTCCCTGTCTCTGGGTATGGGGAGTCTGGGGGAGGGGGGATTCCCTGTCCCTGGGATTGGGGAGTCTGGGGGAGGGGGGAATTCCCTGTCCCTGGGTATGGGGAGTCTGGGAGATGGTGGGGTGGGGATTGAGATTTCCTGGTTGTGGATTCCCTCTCTCTGGGTGAGAGAGAGAGGGGGGGTCCCTGTCTCTGGTTGAGTGTATGTGTTTGGCGGGAAATTCTTTGGCTACCCCACTCTCTGGGCGGTCTGGGGGGAGGGGATTCCTGGGGTGGGTAGTGGTGCTGGGAAAACTCCCTGTAACTGTGTGTGTGTGTGTGTGTGTGTGTGTGTGTGGAGGGGATTGCCTCTGAGGGGGAGGGGTTTCCCGGGAGGGGGGGCGATTCCCCAGTGGGGGTAGGAGGGGGAATCCCTGGGAGAGGGAGGGGTTTCCCAGGGGGGATTCCCAGTGGGATGACGGGGATTCCCCAGTGGGTGGGGGTGCAGATGGGGTTTCCCCAATGGGGGAGGGGGACAGGGGGAATCCCCGGGAGAGGGAAGAGTTTCCCTGGGGGGATTCCCCAGTGGGAGGGGTGAGGAGGGGGGATTCCCCAATGGGGGATGCAGGGGGAATCCCTGGGAGAGGGAGGGGTTTCCCTGAGGGGGATTCCCCAGTGGGGGGGGGTGAGGAGGGGGGATTCCCCAATGGGGATGCAGGGGGAATCCCCGGGAGAGGGAGGAGTTTCCCTGGGGGGATTCCCCAGTGGGGGGAGGGGGATTCCCCAGTGGGGGTGTGTGGAGGGGGGATTCCCCAATGGGGGGGGCAGGGGGAATCCCTGGGAGAGGGAGGGGTTTCCCTGGGGGGATTCCCCAGTGGGGGGGCAGGGGGAATCCCTGGGAGAGGGAGGGGTTTCCCTGGGGGGATTCCCCAGTGGGGTGGGGGGGGATTCCCCAATGGGGGGGGGCAGGGGGAATCCCCGGGAGAGGGAGGGATTTCCCTGGGGGGATTCCTCAGTG
The DNA here is from genome assembly GCF_965287045.1 of Carcharhinus amblyrhynchos. Taxonomy (NCBI): domain Eukaryota; kingdom Metazoa; phylum Chordata; class Chondrichthyes; order Carcharhiniformes; family Carcharhinidae; genus Carcharhinus; species Carcharhinus amblyrhynchos. The sequence continues at coordinate 10,809,504 of NW_027649778.1, forward strand.
GGGGTGGGGGGGGATTCCCCAATGGGGGGGGGCAGGGGGAATCCCTGGGAGAGGGAGGGGTTTCCCTGGGGGGATTCCTCAGTGGGGTTGGGGGGGGATTCCCCCGGTTCCGGGCTGATTCTCTCTCTGTTTTGGGGAATTCTTGCTCTGATGTCAGGCGCGCTCTCGAAGCCGCTCCGAGGGCG